>NC_055958.1:18368571-18401071 GCF_018492685.1 Alosa sapidissima | reverse complement strand
AGACAGCTTTCAAAACCCACGTTGACCTACTTTCATTTAACCTCTACTGACATGTTCAATGCTGGTCAAATTAAACATTTTATTTTCATTCATGTAAAAAACTAACACCAATCCTGTCAGGAATGAGAATTTTCTCTCTGCAGTAAAACCAGATTGTCCAAGCCTTTTACAATTAACCTATTTAAGTCCTGTTTCGCTTCCAGACAGATCTGCTTGTCATTATAATTTTGGGTTGCAATAATATCAGAAATGCCCCCTCGCAGTGAAGCTTTGATGATTTGGAGCATGTTTTTGCTCAAGGCAATCTCATATTTACAAAACATGCCACAGACATGCAACGACTTAAGCATTTTATGCAGAGACATCAAGCAGTGACTATTTCTAAATAAAAGATTAGCTTGTGGCCAGATCAGGAAAAGCTGTGCTTGTGGTTTTGCCAAGTGCATAATAATTTGGGAGGGGGCTCAAAGAGCCACACATAAAATATAAAAACTTAGTTAATAAGATGACTGCAAAAAGGGGTGAATTGCTCATTCTCATACTCACATTAGCACTGTTATGACAAACCTTGTCCACAGTGATCCACAGGGAAACGTAGCTGTACTAAATGCCAAAGAGTTTACATTATTAGATTGTTCATTAAAGAGAGAAAGATGGGAAAAGAGAGAGAATGAGAAAGAGAAAGAAAGAGACAGAAAGAGAAAGAAAGACAGAGAGAAAGAGAGCAAGTGTGTTTTGACAGCATCTGCTGGTCTGCTGGATGACACACCATATCCTGATTACGGGTGGGGGTGGATGTAGCAGTGGAGGTAAACTGAGAAACAGGACACTGTCTCTCTCCATGTCCCCCAGTCTGATCTGGAATACCCTCCAGGGGTGCGTTTCCCAAAACCATAGTTGCTACTAGCAAGTTGGTTGGTAATGGGAAATTACATTGCAACCAACAAACTTGCTATCTTAGTTAGCTATGGTTTTGGGAAACGCACCTCAGGATAGCTTTCTGCTCCTACTGTAGACCTCCACTGCACCACACCCATCCTATCTGATCCAATGCAGTGTGGAGAGCTCAAAGCCTGCGACAACCAGTAACATTGATGACGAGAGCTTAACATTTCATCAGTGGAGCTTTAGATGGATCTAAATGAGCCTGGAAGTCATTTGTTTTCTGAAAAGTTCACATAAAGATAGCTTACATTACATGACTTACTGTACATTAGGTGACATACCTGTTTGTTATTCCTACTGTATGTATAACTGTATAAGTGTTCCTATGGTTATTCAGTGGTTGAGGTATGCAGCTAAATGCAGGATGTGATATGTCTACCTGACAGAATGCCTTGGGCCAGTGCACTGCCTGGGTAATGGCTAATCCACTGTTGGCTTCCCTATAGGGGTCAAGGAAACTGTTGAAAGGTCAAACATACCGCTATTATGCTTTAGTGCAATTTAGCACACCAGTAGAGCCATTAGTCACTAGGAACCATTACCATACAGTAGTTGCCTAAAGGACAGTCATATAATGGCATTGTAGACTGCAGGGCACTTATAGACCCTTTCAACAATAAAAACAAAAACAATGCTTGAACGTTCTATTTGGGCCCCAATCTACTTCCTCTGCATTAAGATAACATATGGAATGTTAAAACGGAAGCCTTGTGGGGCCAACTATGATGCTGATAATGGAACTCTCTTGAAAGGGTCCATAGCATACCCTATCTTATTCAACGTGTTTCACACCTTCAAAAGCATCTCAACATGCACAAACCTGAACGACAGTGATTGGGCCAGTTCTGCCATCTAGTCTGTATCTTTATACTTTATAGCGGGTGAGGACACTCATCTCCTAACAACACAAGATGGCCTGTTTGCCTCCAGCTGGCTTCCTGGAGAGAGTTCTCATCATGGGAGCAGCAGAGAGGGGCTTCTCCCTCCATGTGCATCCCACCAGCCAGCCAGTCAGGCAGGCAATGGGGGCAGTGGTGGGACTAATGTTATTTGCAGGGTTCAGTAAGAGAGCAGGGGGCAATAAAGCAGGGCCTGAGCCCCTTGCCCCCCCCCCCCCCCTCTCTCCACTCCTCTCTTCAGCTGAAAAGTGCTTCCTCAGGCTGGCTGCTCAGCAGCTCTGCTCGCCTCACGAGGAGCATGAATATTTCAGCAGCACTTGACACACTCACCTACATACAGTATGATTCGGAGGTGGGGCTGTGGGGTAAAGGCAGCTGAGATGGAGAGGTTGAAGGAAGCATACATGAGCAATTTCCCTGCATTGATTGTTCAGAAATAGATCTGCTCATCAATCCCCCTGGCTGTTCCTGCCTGTGGAGCCCATCTCTCCGACCCCCCTCATGAATAAAGCCAGCAGAGGAAACGCTACTGATATAGTGCTGTCTGCCATATCCAGTTTCAAAGGCAAACTAAATCAACCTCTCTTTATGGACCCTGCAAACAAAGGCACACAGAGCACTATCCTGACATGCCATAACAGCATGATAATCCAGCAGAAGGCCCATCTACTGATATATCATAAGAGGCTGTTATAAAGTGTTTCTAGGGAGCCCAATGGCTTCACTCTGAAATCCCCTAAACAATACTTATGGAACTCCATAGTAAATATAACACAATATCCTGAGGTGATAGACGGCTCACGGCTCGCACACATTCACACACATTTCCTCTCCTTTCAGAGCACTCACAAAAACTCACAATTCATCCCCAAGGACCTGCTGATAGCTGAATGACACTGAACAAAGAGAACTAAAGCAGGTATAGTGCTTTTTACACACGCAGACCGTGATTCATCACCTCACGCAGCACAGACTCAGAAGGACCTGCCTCGGGGCGGCAGATTCTAACCCGTCCTGTACAGGCACGTCTACAGAGCGGCTCCCGTGCAACATATACGACACTCAGCCAGCAGAGAGAACAGCCATGTGTTGACTAGGCGACTACAGCCAGCCGAGAGAACAGCCATGTGTTGACTAGGCCACTACTGCGCTCCATTAGCAGCAGTCATGTGCCATAACTGAATTTCTGCCTCACTGTGATCCTTCATTTAAACATTCTTTGGATTTTTTTTGTCCAGTTTCGGTGGGGCGTCTCGGACAGCTACTAAAACAGTGTGAGGGGCGGCTTCCCCTGGATGGGGGCTGTTCAACTCCACACAGCGGCAGGGGTACAGTAACACTAGTGATACCTACTACTGTACCATTAGTCTGTCTGTCAGCAGAAGCAGAGCACATAGATGTCTGCATTGTCAATTCTAAATGGGAGGAGTGATCGAGGAATCTTTCCTAACCAGGCATCTACTCCCCTCCCCCTGCATCCTCAGCATTGATAATCAATCGTTTCCTGAACCCTTCCCTGGACGTGACGCTTCCCGGAATGAAGCCCCCGGGGGCCACCCCCCCCCCCCCCCCCCCCCCCACCCCCAACCACCCACCCACCACCCCATGTGTGCACTGATGACCACATGGACTCAAAGCCCTTGGCAAAGCAGGGCAGCTGAGGACTGCAACACAATATAGGCTAAAGAATAACACATAAATATGCTGGAGACCAACTCAGAGGTTGACACCCCAGCCATAAATACCTCCAGCACAGCAGCAGTGGCAGCAGGAGCAGGGCCAGTGGTGGTGCTGACGCTCCAGGAGAGAGGAGAGGGAGGGGAGGAGAGAGGGAAGAGGAGAGAGGAGAGAGGAGAGGGGAGAGAGGGGAGAGAGGAGAGGAGAGAGGAGAGGAAAGAGGAGAGGAAAGAGGAGAGAGGGGAGGAGAGAGGGAAGAGGAGAGAGGAGAAAGGAGAGGGGAGAGGGGAGAGAGAGGAGAGGAGAGAGGGGAGAGGAGAGAGGGGAGGAGAGAGGGGAGAGGGCAGGGACAGACAGTGGGTGCTCTGGCTCTGTACTGGGCTGTTGAGATGAATAATTCAAAGAGAGTCATCTGCTGAGTCACAGAGGGGCCCCCACACCCCAGAGGCCTCTCGCCTCCTGCACCCGCAACGTCAGCAGCTGGCCCTCACAAGCACCCCACCACCCAGACCTCATCCAGCTCGGGCTACACCAATAGAGGCTCTGTCAGATAAGTGAGTACTGTAAGTGCAGGTGAGAGTGGGCTGCATCATAGTGAATGGAGTGGTGCTCTGGCCACGCCACAAGCTTGTTTACCCTGATTGGGAAAAGGAAGCATAAACAGTGGAAGTGTGTTGTGCTGAACACTTGAAAACTGCCAACGAAGGCACTTCTGGTGCGGTAAGGACGGGGGATTTTCACCAGTCCGCTCGCCCTTGTGTAACATACAAGTGCATCCCAAGATAAACAGCCATATGAAAACTAAGATCTACTCAGACAGCAAGTGCTATTTCTGTACTTGATGACTGATCCCCCGCACGAAATCTGCAGAGCTGTTTTCAGAGAAATTGGGATGAGCCAAGGTCACCAAACCGTGTTGACTGGGAGTATGGGTGGAGTGATACATCCGTCACAGCACAGGAAGTGCAACTCTAAGAAAGGGGTCTTTTCCTTCTCTCTCCACACAGACATTTCAATTGCATCTGTGAACACCTCCTGCTCCGCTGGCATGAGTGTGTGTCGATGCATCACCACTGCTCTAATTAAATACTGATGACAGTGATTCAATCTACTAGCGACACAATCATGGCAGCAACCAAGGGCGTAGGTTTGGTCTCAGCTTTGGTGGGGACACATCCCCAACTCCTGTTGTCACGATACCGACATTATTGTTTCAATAACAGTAGTAAGTGAAGAATCTCAATTTCTATACTTTTGCGATTTTTTTAAATTTGATTTGGTTTGTGTGATTTGTGAGATCATTCACATCAGTGGTAATCATAGAATTTGATTGACCCTCCACATACACAGACACACACACACACACATAGAAAGTGATGGTTGTCATAGTTTTCTATTTCATATTTTGGAATTCATATAAACGTTATATTGTTAATTATTTATAGTATTTTGTGATCTGCATAATTACTAATAGATAAACATATTTAGTAATTTGAATACATCACATTGATATTTAAATTATTAGGCTACACTCGTCTTTAATATCATCACATCTGTGGTGTGTAGGCTAAATCTAATTAAGTGCCTGTCACTTTGAGTAGAACGTTAACGCAATTAGCTTTCAGTCTCACGGTTTTAGGTTAGTGAAAAATAGTTTTTGCAAGGATATGTGGATTCAATTAATCCTGTTTGCTATGCCATTAGATAAAATAATGATAATAAATGTTCAAAAAACTAACAAGTCAAAGAAAATCTTTCTGGGATCAGATCATAGAAGAGATATCTGGTGTCTCGCAATGTTCATTTCTATGAGTATGGAAATGCACCATAGTTTATCTTTTATTTCTTTGCATTGTGCAGGCTACATTCACAAATACCTTAGCCTACATAAACAGAATATAGGAACAGGAAAATGTCTCGGATCCATTGTTTATTGCGGCTGCAAGATTGGTAGCCCACTTAAGTCAGTGATGGTGACTTCTATTCTGTGCTATAGCCTATGCCATGACTCCTAACTTTGGTTGAAAGATTACAGAAGCTAGGTTTAGCTGTGACAATATCCTGGGTAATATCCTAACAACTAATGATTTCACACAGTAAAATCTGCATTTGAAAGCCTAGTCACCAGTTGCCAGTTTGTATAGTTATTTTGCCTACTTCGACTCTGCATAATGAAAAATCTTTGTATGTCCCCGTTCTTCTTCTTGGGTGGCATAGCTGATCTACAAATCACAAAAAGGCAAACATGTACATGCTACACTGGAGGGTTGCCGGTTCGAGCCCCAACCAGTGGGCCGCGACTGAAGTGCCCTTGAGCAAGGCACCTAACCCCGAGCGCCGCCGTTGAAGCAGGCAGCTCACTGCGCCGGGATTAGTGTGTGTTCACTGTGTGCTGTTTGTGTTTCACTAATTCACCGATTGGGTTAAATGCAGAGACCAAATGTCCCTCACAGGATCAAAAAAGTATATATACTTATACTTATACTTACTTATGCTGAGGGGGAAAATGGAATAGCAAAATGTTTTACTCTGGCCTTTTATGGGGTATGTATTGGCAGACAGTAACTTACTGTTGTCGTTGACACACACGCTGGCTTGACTGCCAGTGCAAAGTGACACTCTGTGCGTGTAGCGTGCGTGTCCGATAACCCTTCCCCCTCCCCCTAGGTTTTTCAGCCAATCAAATGACGACGTTTCTTGTACTGTCGTGCTGGCTTTTGGATTGATCAGCAGCACAAATGAGTTCGCTAAAATATTGGTGGGGACAGTTTTGTCATCTTAAAATGTTCATTAGGACTAGTCCTTAGCGTCCCACTCTAAATCTACGCCCATGGCTGCAACCTTGAATAAATACTCCTCCATAATGCAGCATGTAAATAAGTCTACTCTATTGTTAGACACTATTTATTACACAGGCTCTTGTGATCGATCCCATTTAGCAGTCTGAGTGACGGGGCAGTGACTGGAGTCACACACTCTGGGGAGGGCCGTGTGTGATAAGTAAGTATAAGTATAAGTATATACTCTTTTGATCCCGTGAGGGAAATTTGGTCTCTGCATTTATCCCAATCCGTGAATTAGTGAAACACACTCAGCACACAGTGAACACACAGTGAGGTGAAGCACACACTAGTCCTGGCGCAGTGAGCTGCCTGCAACAACAACGGCGCTCGGGGAGCAGTGAGGGGTTAAGTGCCTTGCTCAAGGGCACTTCAGCCGTGCCTACTGGTCGGGGATCGAACCGGCAACCCTCTGGTTACAAGTCCGAAGCGCTCACCAGTAGGCCACGGCTGCCATTCTTCTTGCCTGCTCATTCTCCAGCCTCTCTGGATGGCCGTGCCAGCTGGAGCGCCAGTGTGGCACATCTGGAGCGTGTGAGCGGTGTCACTGGCCTGTAAACAGACCCAGATCACATTAGGCCTGCACGCTGACGCCGAGTGTGTTTTAGGCAGTGTGCTGTCAGGCTGTTTGAGGGAAAACAATGGGCCGCAGCTCATTACACGGATCAAAGCTGCCAGCACATGTGGCCAAAACGGGTCAGGGGGCTTCCACTTGGTTCCAAAACATAGTACTTGTGAGAGGGAGTTTGTGTGTTTGTGTGTGTGTGTGTGTGTGTGTGTGTGTGTGCACATGTGTGTGTAAAGAGGGTTTATGCTTCAGGAGGAGTTGGCAGCACATCTGAGGGCCTTCCAGTTCAGAGGTTATACCCACAGCTGGTTGGAATGTCCAGGCTGGGGGGGGGGGGGGGGTGTGGGGCAGTGTGGGGACGGTGGTCACAAAGGTAGCAAAGCAGATCTCATCCCCTCTCTCTCTCCCTAGTGCGGAGGGCGGAAGGAGAGGGCCACAGCTGAGAGACCCCGGGGATGTGCAGATGTGGACGGGGGGAAGCGGCTGCTTCCTGGAGTTGAATGGCTCATGTCACAACAGGCCCTTCTTTTCTGTCCACTTTCCACTCAAACCCTGTGAACTTCATCAAAAGGGGTCACTTTCTCATCAAAAACTACCGTCTCTGATGGCATGCCTGGCTTCACCAGAAGAGTGGTATCATTTAACAGCAACCCCTAATTTCTGTGCCTTACAACCTCAAAGCAAGGCTGGTACATAAATGAGATACTTTTCTGTTACAGTGAACAGTTCAGTTTGTGTTACAATGAGCACAGGTGTCTGCCACCACAGGCACTACCATATGGAGATCCTTTCAGCTCCTCATTCATACAAAGGAGAAAAAAAGGCCCGACTTTGACATGCACATAAGGACTTCATCAGACAAAGCCCTTCTTTCAAAACAGTAGCGGACACCAAGGTTACCTAGCCCCTCAAAATGGCACTTCACAAGTCAAAGGGGCCACATCCGCTTCCCCTGTGCTCAGTATTTTGGGGATGGTTTATTTATCCCAAGAGGAGAACTTAAACCTACTTTTCATGAGGGACACTTTTTCCTGTGCTTTGAAGCATTGCCACCAAGACCAGCAAAAATAACACACATGCAAAAAAGTGTACATGTGTGTACTCTCTTCCCAAACACAAACCATAAACCGCACACACACACACACACACACACACACACACACACACACACACACGTGAAATGCACACATACACACAGGCATGCACTTTTTAAGATCAAATTCTGCCGCTGTCCTTGTTTTGCTCTTAGATCCAGTTTTGCTTGAGAATGGAAACAGGATGCTGTGTAGTGCTTTGTGCCAGTGTCAACAGATACCCACCTCATCCTCCTGTGCCTTCTCTTACCCCTTCCCATACACCCCCTGCCCCCCCCCCCCCCCCCCCCCATCATCTCCTCACCCAGTTCTTTTCCCTCTCCACTCCTCACTGTCACCTACTGTCTCCTCCTCCCTGGCAAGCTCCATGTTTCCCTGACGAGCACTGCTTGGAGCTCTTCCCAGGCTGTTCCCAGATCAGCTGGCAAACTGACTTTCTGGAAGCAGCCTGTAAACAATAAACTCAAACATGTTGTCATGTGTGTAGGAGTTCCTCAGTAACAAAACTGATATCCCAAAGAAGCCCCCTGGGCTGCAGCAGACACATCTAGAGTTGGCTATAAGTTGAGAACCTGTAGAGTTCATCTTAACAACAGACTTTATATACCCGGCAACTAAGGAGGTAAATATTATGATGGAGTGTGACTGTCAGATTCTCCCCAGTGTCAGCCCACTGTTGCATCATATCAACAATGAGCTCATCCACGGACGGGCCTCAAGCAAAGCAGCTACTGCCCTCTGTAGGTGGCTAATAATACTGCACCTAAAAACCGGTCTAGTCTTTGAGAACACATCTCAGTACTGGGATGTGGTTACTACTACACTCACTCAACACCACTACAAGGAAGTCTACAGGTGAGATAATACATATTTAGTCAGTGGTGCTTGTATCATTTTCATCCTATCGCATCAGCAAAAAACTGGTTTGACTACTACCTGTATGACATGTTGTCAAGGACTTGAATTTAGAAGAAGTGTCGTGGCACACTCAGAACTTCAATATGCAGTTATTTATTAGACCAACGTTTCGGCTTGCGCCTTAATCAGGGTCATTTTCACACACAACACAAGTCATTCAGGATTCCTTTATGTCACACATGAGTCTCTTGTCAAGGACAACATGCTCTACTGTTACTCTACTGCTGGGCCAGACAACATGAGCTGAAAACTGATAACATAGCATCAGTTGCCTTGTATTATTTCAAAAGAAATCTGCCCATGCCGCATAGCACTGCTCCCTGGGTTACACATATAGTTACAGATTAATACCAAAGTCTACATGAGACAATATCACTGACAAGTCACTAAACTATTAGACTAGTTTGCATTTGCATTGCATTGCATATAATATGTTTCATGTTGAGTGCTTGATACTTTACTGTACTGTATGCAAACTATGTGATGATGGTGATGATACATACCGGTAATCCTTATTGGATTAGATTATTAAGAAATGTGTGTTAATGTTTGGTTAAAATTTGTTGTGCTTTGACAGTTGTCTTTCTGGTAGGTTGGAATGAAAATTCCCAGAATGTCACACTTTAGACCATTTACTGACAGGCAGCATTTGGTCAACATCTGAAATCCTTCTCAAACTGACCAAAAGCGGATCAATGGCCAAAAACACTGAAAGCATTGTTAGCCGGTCCAAAACCCATCTTTCAGACGCCGCGGGACAGAGAGAGAGAGAAATATGAATACTGTATTTGCACATTTCACAAAGCTGACGACCACAAACTACTCAGAATAGAGAAAAAAAAGAATGACCACAATCACCAGAATCCGGTGGAAGTCTCTACAGCAGCATAAAGTCCATCAAACATGGCCAGAATACCAAACAACCTCAGAGAAATAAGACAAGCCATTGATAGCATTGTGTTACTGTGCATAGTCTACTTTTGAAAAAAACATTGACACACATTCAACCATTTTGAATCTCGGAAATTCATAATCCCATATCAGGTTTTCACAGAGCGCTGGCGATGACTGACACAACACTATGCTACATCTCTCTCACCAGCAGAGGCCTGTGAAGACAAACAGACAGGTCGTGAATCATTCACTGGGTCTTTCTAAAGGTAAAGAAAGTTGTAAAGGTTCTAGAGGTTGGCCCTGGCAAAGACAAGACTGCAGAGAGACACCTCTCCATTGATGAGCAGCTTCAAACAGTGTGAATCTGAGGAGTGTGTGAAAGGGGAGAGTGATAGTGTTTGTGGAGGGAGAGACAGATGGACGAGCCCTGGAGGCTTCGCTCTCTCATACCTGAGATTCCTGTGGCCTGCGGGGCATGACACACAATAGTGGTAGGAGCATCACCACTCTAAATCACCACACACACGCACACACACACGGCCTGGTAGTGGGGTCTTGAAGGGATCAGCTGCAGCATGCTACCGCTCTCTCAGCAGTAACTGCAAGTTTGTGCCTGCCCGGCTTACATGCCTTTATACTGCAGCTCATTCATAACACCCCTCTACACACACACACACACACACACACACACACCCCACATTCCTACAGGCGTACAGTTTTAACACTATGTAACTGCACTCCAGAGATTCTATATAAAGTACAAAGTTCAATATTTGATTGACAAACTGTGAATTGTATTGACTCAGTGTACAGTAACTGGAGCAGCACTGGGACACATAGACGGACACATGCTTCCGCCAAATGGACTACACACGGATTATATACAAACTCTTTTACTGTCAATGGAAAATAAACACAAACAACACAACAGCGAACTGCATATCGCTCTTCTGTGAGATTGGACAAATAATACCATACAGTATCTAAATTCGATTAGGCCATCCTCACAACCCTATTAACACGGTTGCCATGGATCTAACTTGGTCAACCTGCTGAGCAATATCCTGCCTGACAGGAACTGTACATGTGACCACTACATGATTCATGGCTGTCGAGCAAACAACAGACAATTCCCCTTTCATGATTCAGGTAAACAACCGCACAGGGTGCAAGGTGCTTTCCATAGTCATATTTATTGGCGTTGTGTGTGATGTGACTGAGCCTCTTGCGGCAGGAGGAGCGCGTGTGGCATCCGACACGCCCCAGTGTGAAAAAGAGAGTGTGGAGTTTGGCTGTAAGGGGACTGGAGAAGGAGTCGAGGAAGAGGTCCTGAATGGCAGGAAGCTATCGAGGCGCAGGTGGAGCACGCTGGGAGGAAGCCCTGGAGAGTGGCTGGCGGACGGCAGGGGGTTGGGTGGGGGAGGGGGAGGGGGAATTTAAGCTTCTTGACCCCTGCGTCTCCTGAGCCAGCGTGTGGACCAGACCTCGGTGGCAGCGTGAAAGTAACACGCCATGTAAAGCCGAGCTCAGATTACTCATGACATAAGCGTGCAGGAGGACAGAGTGATGGGGTTTCAGGCCACCTCATCTGCCTCCCATCAGTCTGAGGCACCACATGCTTGCATGCGCCGCTAAAGCTCTGGGTGTGCCAGGCCAGTGTAGGCATGTCCGGCTGTACAGAAAACTAGCCAAATACAATCCTAGGATGTCATTCATAAAACTCTCACAAATACTCAGTCTTGGATTTGGGTTGAAATGGCATCTTTCAGACACTGCTGGACTTTGTAAGTATCTCAGACTGGGCCAGGCACTGGTGAGGGGCAGAGCTGACCAATGGGTTGTGAGTGGAAGTGGTGGGGGAGCCCTGTGACGACTGTCTAATCTGCCTGGGCTTTTTCCTCCCCTGTAATCAGTGGAAATCCTCTTGAGCTGCGCTCAACGTGTGCGTTTGACAATCGGGGGAAACGGCCGAGGGGGGAAGATAAGGACGAACAATGCCCTTCCACCTGTGCCCCTGCCGCTACCACAGATGCAGCCCTGTGGACGCCCCTCCTCTGGCTCGTCTTGGTGGTTCACACAAACCCCAACCACTAGCAGCAGCAGCAGCAGCAGACAGAACTCTCCCAGGGCACTTGGCTCGAGGCTTATGAGCTGGCCAGCCAAAAGCAATGTGCCTCCGTGGGCAAAGTCCACAAGAGCCCAGTGTGAGAAGGAAATCCACACCGACAGCAGATAGCCTAAGTCCCCCAAACAAACAAAGCGAAACTAACACGGCAAGCGGTGAGTCCTAATTCAGCAAGCACTTGACCTGGAAGGCATTGTCCTGGCAGGGCAGCTCCTGAGGCCAGGCGTTGGCACCGACTGTCCGAGTGTGTTTGCCCAGAGAAGGCCAGTGGAGGGGGAGAGCGTCCCGTTGCATCGCCCCGCTGTATTTCACACACATGGGTCAACACTGAGGCCTTCTTCGCTCCGCTCTGTCCACACTAGACACCGACACGCCCTTCCTGTCCAAGGAAACACATGTGCATGGGGCAGTATCTCTGTTTTTAGAAAGGTTGTGTCATCTGCGCCTACTCAGTTTCCATTAAGGGAGAGGGAGAAAAAGAAATGCATGGAATCAGCTCACTTCAACTTTAGCCCATCTATCCTAGTGATACTCTCAAAGCACTTAAACAGAAATCATGGTGCAGTGATCCATGGCAGTCTGACGGTCATCATTTAAAAACTCTACTGCAGCTAAGCTCTCCAAAACTCCATGTCTTATCCTCATGTATCCCCAGGGAGTGGGCATCTTAACAGTTAACAGCTTATCAATAACAGGTAGAGGGGTCTCTGCACCAGCAGGGGTGATTTATGGGATCACCCTGAGGGTCTGTTGTGGTAATTGCTGCAGAGTCTGATGGTGTAAGACGGCGATGGCACCACGGCGCAAGATTTCAAAACAATTCCGAACTCGTTATGTGGAAATCCCCCCTCAGCGGCGAGGCAAATCAACTTAATCCAGTGCCAAACAGCGGCGCGCCGCTCCACTTCCCGCCGTGGGAGGGAGTGAAGGGCCGACTCGCTAGAGCTCTCAGAGCCCTGATGGTCTGCGACGTGCGGTGGTGGTGGAGGCACCTAAAAATATCCCCGGCGCAGGAGAGGGCAGACTACTCCTCGGGAGAGATTAAGCGAGTGGTTGGTCAGAGAGGCGCTGAGCTCTTTATCTCTGCGGGGTGCGTTGGCCTCGGGGGAGGCCGAAGGGGGCACGCACCTCTTGCCCTCTCTCGGATCAATCACACCTCAGATGGGCAGGGGAGGGCAGGAGGGTGGAGGAGGAGGAGGAGGAGGAGGCAGGAGGGGCAGGAGGGGCTGGGCCTCTCTGTGAGAAAGTGATTTCATGGGGAGCTGCGTTTAGCTACATGGGTAGCTGTGCGTTAGGGAACAGTGCATGTGAGTTGGGGCAGGATGATTGAGTGTGAGTGAGAGGGTGTATGTGTGTGTATGTGTGTGCGTGGGGGGATGGGGGTTGTGTTTGCATGCAAGCATTTTGGGTGATGTAACCAGTGATGAATGTATGTGTGTGTGCATACATGTGTGAGTTGTTTGAGAGTGTTTGTGTGTGAGTGTTTGTGTGTGCGTGTAGGAAAGAGTATGAGTGTGTGTGTGTGTGTGTGTGTAGGAAAGAGTATGTGTGTGTATATGTGTGTGTGTGTGTGTGTGTGTGTGTGTGTGAGAGTGTGGTTCACCACAGAGTGTGCTCCACCACGAGCAGGGCTGATTAGGAGTGAGCCTGGTGGTGGCTTAGTGGTGTGTGAGGGCCAGAAACACACAGTATACCCGGCTACAGCAGCAGCAGCAGCAGCCCTTAGCACAGGGCTCAGGAGGACGCTGCCTGCACAAGGGAACAGGAAACTCAGGGCAGACAAACACACAGGACCCTCTGAGGGGGCTGTGCATCAGTGTGGGTCAAGGTCTAATTGTGTCAGCTGACAGGTGAAACTAAATATTGACCCGGCCTGCTAAACTTCCTGCTAAGCAATACAGGTTGCTTTTGTCCCTTGTGTGTCTTAAGCTTGGCAAATCAGTGCAATTTATATACAATGATGGAGGACAATATGCCAATCACAGCAGTTTAAAACACTGTCAACTGAATGCCTATCAATATGGTAAGGATTATACATGACTGACTTGTGTCTGAATGTTATAAAACAGCCAATCACTATTTGCCATTAAATCTGACAAACGGTGTAACTTTTGTAAAGATCAGGGAGAGACTTAACACATTATCTAGGATAGGGGCACCATGCGGGTGGGAACAAGGCATGATCCCTTAGTTTCCTTTCGTTCCCAAAAATGAACCTAATCCAAACACAATATGCTTCGCATGACTTCCCCCCTTTACGCACCCTTCTAATGAGACGGGCCCTTGCTGGGTTTGGCCTCTCTCTGCCCCGGCCCACCGCGGCTCCTCTCCTCCCAGTCTCCCACTCCCTGATAGCTGGCTGGGGAGCAGGTCTGGGCCCGGGCCTGGAGCGGATCTGGGCAGACTCCGAGCCAAATCGGTCCTGCAATCAGATGCTGTCTGGGTCTCCCTCTCTCTCCCGATGCCCATGCTTGGAGACCCAGGAATGCCAAGTATGCACCCTGCC
Organism: Alosa sapidissima; assembly: GCF_018492685.1. Taxonomy (NCBI): domain Eukaryota; kingdom Metazoa; phylum Chordata; class Actinopteri; order Clupeiformes; family Clupeidae; genus Alosa; species Alosa sapidissima. The sequence continues at coordinate 18,386,605 of NC_055958.1, read as the reverse complement.
TTGTGAAAAGTCATTAGAGTTGATCCACTCTCCCCCTGTGCAACAGGTCCCATGAAGTCTGTGCACAGCCTCACGCCCACTGACGAGCATCTGATAAGAATCACAACGTTACTCCCTAAATCATACCAAAGCCAATAACATACATGCATCATGTGAGCAGAGAGCGGAGAGTTAGGCAGCAGGATTTATTCACATACGTCACACAATCTCTCTTGACAGCTGAAAGGCTTCTGTGTGAACATCACGGTTGGAATAACAGACTGAGGATTGATGTAAAATTGTGAATCAGAAAAAAGTTTAGTTGGGCTGTTTAGTCCACTTCAACTAAGGCAATGCCTTGAGTAGGGTAAACACTCTTCACATGAGCTGAGAAAACATTCTAAATTCCAATTTCACAAGAGGGACAGTTGACTAAACTTGCGATGCGATGAAGTAGTATAAACAAAACATTGTTGCAAGATAAACTGAATTAAATTGCTCCATTTGTTTGTAGTTATGCTGAAACATGCAACACCCACAGGGTGCTGGTTGTGGCAAGTATTTCACCTCATAAAGACTCTCACTCATCCCCTTACCCCCCCCCCCCCAACATCCCAACCGAGCACATCACCTTGCACTTAGCACAAAACACTTATCATGTCTCCCTAACAAAACATCTCCGCATCGATCGCAGGAACAGGAACAGACTGTGCTGTGGCCGGCCGGGTGATGATGACGATGATGTTGCAGTAGTCTTGGAAACGGTGCAGTGCTGAGAGCAGTGCCAGGGCCATGATGAGGTTATGCCACTGAAGCTTAAAGGCACACTGGCAGATAGATGACACGCTCATCAAAGCAGATTAACCTATTCGTCTAGACTTCTGACTCCAGCTTTACCCCTCCTGTCTGCAGCTCAATACGTTTTTTTTTTTCTTGTTTTTTTTATTCAGCAGCACTCAAAACATTTGAAAAATAATTAACATCAGCATTGCATTGAAGTCGAAAAGCAATCAGTAAAATAATGAAAGGCCTAAAAATTACTGTGTTAGATGACGCGGCTTTGAAGGCACGTTTATGAGCAGAGATTCTGATTCTGCCACTGCCCTATTGCTAACAACAGATCATTTGGGGCAGGGGGCAGGTAGGGGCATTATTACTTTAACAGGGGGAGGGAAAACTCCTGACTGGAGATGAAAGTGACTGAGAACGTGGGTTCTCCTAATACACCTGAGGGCTGCTTGTCTAGGCAAGCAATTAGAGGAAAGATTTTGGTCGGTCTCTCACATACACTTTTACTGCGCTGAGAAAGGTTAACGAGATCACACTGTGGAAAGCTAGCTTTTCTTTTTAGACGTCTACAGGGGAAAATACATTGTTTTTATGGACATTTTTATAGAGCTGGAGCAACACACCTGCCCTCTTAATGAAAATGTTTTCCCCTCAGCCTTTGGCTTTTCCTGTGAGAAACTTCTCTCACACTCCACTACTCCCAGCCTGCTGAAGTCTCCTGCCCCCCACCCCCCCACTGGCATATATTCTGAGGCACCAGAGCGCTTTCTGAGATTGTAATCCCATGAATTGAATCTGACGGCCAGGTCACAAATGCAGATCAATGGAGCAACCACACTGGGACCAGTACTATTCACAAACTCATCCCGCTTCACAGAGGGTTTCCCTGCATGGTATGTGTGCAATAGATGGGGGTTTGTGTGTGTGTGCAGGTGATTTTGGAAAAATGCATCGGTTTTGATTTGTGCTTCTCTGAGAAACTATTAAACCACCAGCCATTGATGAATGCACTTACACTGTGTGGTTCATAGATATATATATGGGTGTGGTTATTACATCCAAGTGATTGTTCTGATTCATGGCATGTCCACAGACTGTGTCACAGGTTTGCAAACTAATTATAGAACTTAACAAGGACTCTACACAAATAGCAAGGCATTGTTCTGTTTGAAATCACTTGCAGCCTCGATGTCTGGAGCAGTAACTTATACAGTTCATAATGATTTCCAAAACTGCACAATGTGAGCACTGTTGTTGGAACTGTATTAGTATTAAGATGATGTATTAGTGAAAATTAGAATCAAGTGTGTGTGTGTGTGCGTGTGTGTGTGTGTGTGCATGCATGTGTGTATTGAAGCGCATTTGTGATTGGTTGGTTGACAGGCTACAGTCAGCCCCCAATAATGTACATCCGCCTGGTGTTCCTCTTATTCACTTCCTGCATCCTGCCGTGGACATGTGAGCACCTGCCACTAATGGAGTGCCTGGTGCTGCTGTGGGCAGACGGGCTGTGGGATAATGGAGCCTCGGGCCGGCACATCCTCCTTTGTGGCAGGAACAGGATGCCTAATCATGGCACAGAAACGCACCTCTCACTGGAACATGCGGGACAAGCATCACAAGGAGCTTTCACAAGCTAGGCAGGCCGCGCCCAGGACGTACAGCAAAAGGACTGGAGATCTTAACCGTCCTGGTGCACAGGTGACCATGTGGAGAATTGCACTCTGTGGACAGGTAGCCTATTTATTGAGCCTTCCTGATTACATTAGCCAAATGGAAACCACAAAGGATGCGAGTTACACTACATTATAATGTACCTTCATCTACTTGCTGCTTCCCCACTGAAATGGTCTTTATTTCAACATGTTCATCATGTCCTTTTTTAGTGTAGGGATGATGACATCCATAGTTGTATACTGTACACACAGCAATACCATGTTTTGAACCAACTTTCTACCATACCAGTGACAAAGGTTCTGCATATATGGGACCAAAACCTCCTTCCCTGAGGGAATTGAGGGAATCTTTGAAGGTCAGGCTCTTTGTGGAAAACCACACCATACAGAGAGCAGTCAGACAATATTTGTCATCAGCCAGGACTTTTCAAACAGCACTTGCTCAGAGCGCAGAGGGAGGTGTGAGCCCTGACGCCCTGGCACAGCTTCTAAATAAGTCTTTATTTGGATGGGAGCGCACTAGTCAAACACACGGCCGCAGCAGCAGACAGACAGCCTCTGGTAAAACAAACCTCACTTCAGACACGCACCTCTCACAGACAGACCCTGGCTAGACGCCTGATCTGTCCCACATGTACACTGTTGGGCTGCAGTTTGTAAACAGTCAGCCTTGGGGATCCATTCTAACCCATTCGGTTTGCCTGCACACCAAGCCAGTATTGTGTATATGGTGTTTGAAATACAGAGAGATGACATGTTTAGATTCTTCTTCTACACTGTCAGAAGTGCAAGGAGTGTACGAAGAGCAAGTCATACGAAAAAGATGCGTAGGATTGAAATGAACAGAAGCCTCCAATTCAAACAACGAGATTCCTTATTTCTTTGTCCAAAATCTCCTTGCAAGAAAGGGCGCCACCCCAAAACCAATACAGGACCCTCACCTCAAACCAAAAGCTATGTACAAGCATTGGGGGATTTCATTTTCTGCCACTTACTATTCCAGTGGAAGTCATCGTATCAAAGACAAACGCAGTTTTAATATGCTGTGGAGGCAAAAGGAAACATTTTCCAGACCAGTGCCCAGCACTTGCGAACAGGAAAACACACAATCTGCCCAGCCTCTTTAGAACTCTGCCACTTTGTTATGGTAACCTCCCCTGTGTTCCATAACAGTCGGGCCCTATCGGAGAGAGAGCCGTCACAGTGGGCGGTTTTCTCATACACAGTCACAGTCTGCAGCAGTGGGCCTAGAGAGAGAGAGAGAGAGACAGAGAGTTCTGCTCTATCTAGTTCTCAGGGAGTCCATTGGAAAAATGACATGAGAGGCAGGAAACAGTGGGCACTTCCTGTTTTGGAATGGGTGCCTTTTGGAGCAGGGCCTTTCGTGGAGGATGATCTATTTACAAGCCAAAGACGACTCTATATTGTGGCACTGCGGTACTTGCCCTCAACCCAACACAAAAATGAACATGACCAAAAGCTTAATTATTTATTCTGATGATTTCTAGACAAAACTCTGATCCCTCCTTTGACAAATGAGTCTGAACTAAATCCTTGTTTACCATAAGCCCAGACTGAGCAGAATTATATAACTAATCGTGACCCTAGACTAAACCGCTTGGGAAATCTGTGAGAACCAAGTGCTGTCAAATCTGTACAGACTCAAGGACTGATAGCTTGGGAGTTCTCATTCTCTGCTCTCATTCATCATTCTCAACTCTACAGATTTCAAACTGCTCGGATAAAACAATGGTCACTTTGGCTTTGATATAAAAATTCCGCTTGGCTGAGGAAGCTGTAGTCGGAGGCTTAAGAATGTAACTTTTTTTTTCCGAGATTTTGGCGGAGACCTCTATCCTTGCACGTTTGGACAAGTTCATCTAACTTATTTCATCCACCACAATGTGGAATCCTGCAGCCCGTCTCCGGAGATGAGCTGGATTGGATTGAAACCTCAACAGCACTGCATCCTGCCCAGTTCTGCTCAGACAATATTTATGGCTAGTCTTTTGGGTGTGTTTCATTTAGTGGATTTAATACCTCACCATATTCATTCACACTGACTCTATAAATCTTGAGTGTTTGGAGAAAATATCTGTCAGTCTGGATTGTTTTTAAAATCCACAGCCATATTTGCCATTCTTGTGTATATCGGTGTGCATATTTTTCCTATACTTTTTTGTACTCAGGTTATATTATATAAAACCTCAGACAAGTATATTAATATCCGTTTACTTAAAATACCAACTACCTCCTACAGACATTTCAGTCAGGCACATTACCTCCTACAGTAATTTGCCAACTCAGGCAAATAATATGCAATTGCCCGTATAATGGTTGTGTTTTCACGTTCGTTCGGGTTCGTTCAAAAATTAGAATGATTGTCCTGGTGTAAACAAGAGGAAGGAGGAAACGACCACCACACTGCACCAAACAGACTCACTTGTGTACACACAGACACAGGACAGATGCAGCATGGCTCAACAGGGCAGCACTTGTAGTATACAGGACATCAGGTATCTGTGTGCATTTGAGTGAGAGAGAGAGAGAGAGAGAGAGAGAGAGAGAGAGAGAGAGAGAGAGAGAGAGAGAAGGGAGTACACACATACACATACACAGAGAGAGAAAGAGAGAGAGAGAGAGAGAGAGAGAGAGAGGAGTACACACACATACACATACAGAGAGAGAGAGAGAGAAGGGAGTACACACATACAGACACACAGAAAGAGAGAGAGAGAGAGAGAGAGAGAGAGAGGAGTACACACACATACACATACAGAGAGAGAGAGAGAGAAGGGAGTACACACATACAGACACACAGAAAGAGAGAGAGAGAGAGAGAGAGAGAGAGAGAGAAGGGAGTGGGCCTAATAGATGGTCACATGGGCACCTGCTCTGTGGACTCATGCATTATTAAGCCCATCTGATAGCTCTTCAGCTGGGCACTTCTATCCCCCAAGAGGCCACTGTACTCTCAGCATCTCCTCCCAGACCCTGACTCCCACAGGAGATGCTGATGATACTACAACATGGCCCAGAACTGCTCTCACAGCAGCCACACCATCGCACCCTCGTGTCCTCCTGTAAAGCCATTATACTGATGCTGGCATCCTTATCTCCACTCCTGAGACTGACAGAGGGAGGTGGCTAACTGCTTACTGCGTTTTTGTTTTATCCTTTGTTTTGAAATGTTTATATACATCATATATATATATATATATATATATATATATATATATATATATATGTTATCATATGTTTTTTATACTTTATAGTCTTTTAATTTATGTTTATGCTTTGTTTTACCTTTTTAAACTTTATCTTTTAATCTGTTTTATTCTATTTTACATTATTTAACTATATTCATAGAGTCTTGCACACCCGTCTTTGTATCTTCAAGGCACATTGTTTTTGCCTTCCCTGTTCTAACTTGAAAAGCACTTTGGGTCGACTGTCGTTCGTTTAAATGTGCTATACAAATAAAATGACTTGACTTGACTTACTGCCCCAACTACTTTGGCAGGCTGCTAATCTCTCGTGCGTACACCACGGTAACAAACACAAGACCGCAGAGGGGAAAGAACAGAAAAAAACGGAGAAGACTAGCGAAGCTCACATAACACATATCCTTATCCCCCAATAACCATAGACCCAACACCAAAGTGATCATCTGAGAAATTACAATCCTCCAAGTCGGAATTCTCAAAGTAATCGAGTTACTCTGCCAACAAAGCTCTCTCTGTCCTTGGCACCATCTTTAGGTTCCTCTCAGCCTGGAGAGGTCACTCCAGTCATCACGTGTCTATTTGCACTGACTATCACGGGTGCCAAGAGGGCAGCTGGACAGGTGCTGGGAGGGAGGCCGGGACAGACTCAGTTAGTGGATGATGAAGGCAGGCCTAGCAATGAAGGAGAGCGAGTCCAGGTCTGTGTGGCTGACCTTACTGCAAATGTCAGAAGTCCCTTTCTCCTCCCCCCTATTGAGGCAGCATAGTCAGCCGGTGAAATGAATGTCAAGTCATCTCTGACCCTTTAAGGTTCATGGCTTTGTGATGGCCACATAGGGGTCTGTTGCCTGTGATGAGAGAGGCCTCAGCCACTCGGTTACAGATGGCAGGGTCAATAGTTTGTATCAGAAAAACAGCTAGGCATGATGCTGACAATGCATTGACCTCTGGCAAAGTGGTGACTGAATAACAACTATTTTTAGGTGAGATGGACTGCACATTGAAAGAGAGGAAATATTATTTTGTTATTGCTGATGTGATTTTAAGTCATTGTCCAAATGCAAACGTGAACGTATACGGTCTAAAAGGATGCAAAGGATGGAATAATGATTGTGAAAAATTTCACATTCTACAATTGTGGGTGGGCATATCTTTCTTACGGTCTCTCTGCTAAATATAATGGTGGTGTGGCTTACTGATTCCTCCATCAACATGTACAACAAACGCAGAGTCAAATCCTGCTGAGTCAGTGTAACTTTCAGTTTGTGTTCTTTCCAAGAAGAGATGCAATTCTAACTTGGGGACATGTGAGCTGTACGATCTGTAGTGATGCAGATGACATGACATGACTATAAACACCAAGTAACACTTCATGCACTAAATTGTATGTCAAATCTTCCGTCAAATGTTTGACATATTTTCGTATTACACAAAATACGAAGCATCGACTACACAACCAACTGTTGATGGGAGACATACTGTATAACAGGACCAATTCTGGACAATGAAGCAATCGGTCATGCTGTGACCACACTGTGGTACAAACACAATGTGAGCTACATCTGAGAATATGAGTTACCATGTGGCTGTACATAACAGTTGGTAACTGATCAGTCATGAATCAGTTACATTTAATCAGTCAGATCTTGTCACTCATGTGTCACTGACTAATTCAGTACACTAAGAGGGTGGTAACAGCAGTGTTGGCATCACTCATTTGGCCTGAATAATTCCAGGCTCCAAATCAGCTCCAGGACATAAGAGATTATTGATTCAGTGCAGTTAGCTGTGGAGCAACAAGGCATCAGATTGATCACAATTATACAACTGTCCCTGGCTGATCATTACTGGATGCTATGAAATCTGCAATCTCATAATAATGTTGGAACAGCTGGGCAGACAGGCTGATATTTGAAATGAGCATAGCATAGCATAGCATAGCATAGCATAGCATTCATGTCATGACTACATAATTTTTAGGTTTAAAGGAAGCCTCGTGGAAAAGAAGCATTTCCTTTAATCCAATTTGATGAGACAGAAGGAATGCAACAGGCGGTTTTGTTTCAAGGAATAAACAGTGTTGCAAGAAGCACAACAAATTCAAAGCTGGTGACGGTCATTATGGGACTAATGGCATTCAAGCAAGAAAGACTTCGAGCCTGACCAAAGAAAGTGAGACACAAGTGGTGGATTCTGGGCCTTTCCACCTCTGCAGCCATCCAGACAATAGACACACAGTCAGTGCCTAGTGCAAGGACCCAGAGATCCTACCTCGGTGTCAGTCGCAGACATCTTCACTTAACATTCTGATGAGAATGGGGGCAGGATGGTTATGAAAACCATAACTTGGTAGAGACAACAAAAACACTCTTCCTCCTAGAGTAATAAATCTAAATGCAGTTACATCATGTCCATCAACGTTCTGACATAATTACACATCGTAACAACAGCCAAACCAGACCTTCATAAGGTCTGATGTGGGTTTCTTCACTGCAAGGTTTTGGACACAGCAAGTAAACAATACATTTGTGTTTCCATGCTGATTGAAATACAATCGAGCTCAACTTGGGGGGATTCTTCACAATCTGCTCTTTATGTTCCTGAATGGGACCCTTCTTTTGCTCCCGGGATATTTACATGTATCATGGGGGAATTCATTACTAACTGTGTGGTGGTCTTGGTCACACTAGCATTCCTGTCCCACTTGAGTGTTTCACTAGTGTCCCCACAGATTGTTTTGTAAATGTTTTGTGGCCCATGTTATGGGACTAGATGCAAGTGTTACTTTTAACTGGGTATGATTAACCATACATGAGACTACAGTCATTCCATCACTGACTTTTATTTAATAGACTAGAACACCATATAGTAGGCTTAGAATAGTCAATTAACTTTAAATGCCTAATCAGTGTATGTAGTGTATCTGAATGCATAACTACATAATGCATTAACTACCTTGAATGATTAATTCAAAGTTCTCAAACCTTTGTCTGGCTTCTTTCCAACTCTTAGTTAATATGGGTTACCAGCAACCACACACCAAACAACAGAGGAAACATTCAGCTATGTAAAATTAAACATCAACCACAGCAGGATTATAATAATGTGCTCAGTGTACACGGTCATGTTCAATAGACTACCACTGTGATAAGTAGGGCCTACAGTAGCCTATTACAGAATAAGTGATAATAACCAAAACCATACCTCAGTAAACTATCTACATAAGATAAGATTAACACCATGGGATGTCTGGGTAAGATGTAATGATATGTACCTATTAAACTGAATCGTCCCACATACAGGTGACAGCAGCGGGCAGAATGCAATAGTCTACTGCACTAACAGACCTTGTAGTTTGTTTAACTTAGTGACACATGGGGCAGCTGACCAGTAGGCTAGGCTACTGTGTAGTCCAATGAGCATCAACAACACATAACATTCGAAAAGAGACCATAGGCTACATACCCAAGTAACAATGGAAAGTGCAAAATGGCTTATTAACTTACAACAAATACTGACGTCCTGACCACCTCAGAGACGCTCTGGCGGAGTTCTGCCGCCGTCCCCGGTTTACTTAGTCCTCTTGTAAATTTCCTTGTTTCCGGGTGCATTGGAGTAGACATGGTCGACTAGACACTGTCATTAATAAGAGTTCAAAATACAAAATAGTTCGTGAAAAGTGACGAGTTTTCAGACACATCCACCGGCTTCCTCTCTTCCGTTCCAACTAGCCTAGCGCGCACCTTGAGTTTGTAAATCTATCATGCTGTTTCAGATTCAGTGCCGACCTTTTAAATTTCATAATGCGGTCAGTTTGCAGAAGAAATAGATAGGTATCCATTCGATGTGGTCTTTCTCTGACACTTTGATGTCACAACAAGCCATGGTAGCCTCCAAGTGCTGTCACCGGCTCAATGTGGATTCCGCGTCGGCAAACACGCTGCGCCAGGCACAGAGCATAATCTGCGTGCCTCGTTCCCTAAGCAGGTCGGCACAGCTCCCTCCCCCTACTAGAGAACTGCCCACGATTTGAGGACTTGCACGATTTCGGCAATACCCATAGACTCTGTTAAGGCATCTAAACTAGATGGCGTGGAGGCTCTTCTTTCTATGAACAGCTTATTACTTAATTTTGTGTAGGAAGTGTATTTCACATTGGCCATGCCGATATGTAAATATGCGTAAGGGCAGTTTTGCTATAGGTAACGATAATGATACATTAATGGTAATTGAGGGCCAACCTGTCATATCCATATATAATCATGTTCATAGTTAAATGTATCTTTAGGTTTAACTGTATAACAATTGTTAGGCTACATCATCAGCTATACGACAACAACTTCCAGCACAGAGTGAGAGGATGACTTAAAGCTCATTACTTTGGTGCCTTCCTTTTTACTTCGGCAGATAGGCTACATAAATCCTCTAGTAGTAAACAAGAACAGCTGTTTATGCCTAAAACATTTCCTAGATCTTGTTAAGCTATTAACTGAACAAAACCCACTTTGGAGATTTAGGTTGCAATGAATGTCAACCCCTTAGGATACTACCACACCACATATTAACATCCAAAACGGAGCGGGTCGGATTGGCCCCTGCAGAGCCGTATGGGCCCCTGTAGAGTCCTGACATCAACATAGGCTACTCACACCGTTGAGCAATATCTCTGAGCCCTGCCTCAGATGAGTTCTGTTGCTTCTTGTGATGGTGCAATGGTGCCCTCTACAGGACTAAAACTTCTGGCAAAAAATGAACTCACTTTCACTCTTAGAATTTGTAACATAACAACAAAACACATACAAGGTTCAGATGAGTTTTTTTTTTATTGCTTTCATATCCATAGGGCTCTCTTAACCTGAGGAAGCAAAGCCTCCACTGTGGAAATAGACATCCACACAAACACATCACTCTAAACCCAGACTTACTCATCTCATCAATAGCATCTTCACAGGAATAAGACTAAAACACAGAAGAGGCAGTTTTGTATATGTGGGGTTTCGTAATTTATATCAAACTAAAAATTCATGTTTTCCTATACATTTTAAAGCTTCAATTCTCTCAGGGGGGTTAATATAAATGTTATTTTGTAATGTCTTAAAGGTAATGCCTTAGGTTTCAAACGTTTACAAACTTTCTGGTTGACCTCTGGCAACTATACACAATTAGTTTGATCAGTTTAGAAGTTAAAATCTTTTTAAAAATATTGTTAATATGGCAGCCATGATGACAGAACTAAATATAAATTAAATCACATTTTCAGTTCTGAACCAATCATGAATTCAGATACAATTTATGGAAAATAAAAACTTCCCTGACAATAGTTTTAGATACATTAATGGTACTGTTACATATAATATTTTTCCAAATCTTTTGTGGACATTTTTGTCGCTATAAAGAGTCTTCATTTTATGATGCCTATGGCATGATTCTGTGTCAAAAATGCACTTTCCAACAGAAATGTATGGAGTCTGTGTCCCCCACATTTAAAAAATGAATTACAAAGACCACACGGCAAAACAGTTTGGCACTCAAGCTGTTGGACTTCAGAGCAGCTATTGTTATTTAACATTAACAACAAACCATAAAAAAGTTGTGTGGCGTAGCAGTGACGTCTACCTACCTATGAAAAATAGTCCTAAAAATGACAACTCTTATTGACAGGTTTTCCATTGTAAAACAACCAATGAGAGAAATGCAAAAACCAGACTGAGAGAAACTGGCATAGACCATTAAAAATAGTATAAAATGAGATCCTATAAAAGAGGCTCGGAAAGCCCATAAAAATGCAGGAAAAACAATGCAGCGTCTGATGCAGTCTAAACCAGCGGACATGTCACCATTTTTAAAAAGCACCAAGAGTTTGCATGAACAGACTGTAGGAATGTAAGAATGTCTCACATCATATGTATATATGTGTGTGTTTCTATGTGTGTGTTTCTATGTGTGTGTATGTGTGTGTGTGTGTGTGTGTGTGTGTGTGTGTGTGTGTGTCTGTGTATTGCTGAGACAGAGCATGTAAGAGTGTCTTCTGCTGTTTTTGTGTGTTAACAAAAATAAATGGATATGAAAAAAAAGTTTTTCTCAAAGAACTGAACAGATGCTTAAAAGAAGTTGCAGGAGCCGCAGGATTTGGCCCCATGTCGATGTAGCAGGATCAGATGAATGCACAAAGGGAGGTCTGGGGGAGCACTGAGGAGGGGGATCCTTCTGGCTCTTTGGGTCAATGAGCCTGAGCTTCTTTCTGTGTTGAAACAGCACCCCGGCCACTGGAGACAGTGGCACTTCGGATCACCTCCATCCACCTGAGGAGAGAAGTACACACAACGTATTGGTCTTTTGTTTACACAACACATCTGCAAGAATACAAGAACTATAGAACACGTGTCTACCACACTCCCCTTCACACCATCCATCCATCCATCCATCCATCCATCCATCCATCCATCCATCCATTCATCCATCCATCCATCCATCAGCTTTCACACCAGCATCGGCCTATGAACATGACTACATGACAACTTGTCATCTACTGTAAGTGATTATAGTAAATACTTGTACTTTTAAGTGAATAAATAATGAAATAGTTTTTTGACCACGCTATTAGATTATTTCATATTAAGAATATAGGATAAAGGACCTTCATTTACATCGATTTGCATTCATACACAATCTAGGATAGTTTTCAGTTACGTTTAGAAGGATAGAGAATCCTATTTAAGTTAAAAGTTGGGATTATTATTTGGTACATTTGAACGTGCGTCAAGCATCCCCCTCGTCTGGCTCGCCTGAAAGTTAGGTAAGACAAGCTGCCAATACACTATGATCTTGCAACATTAACCGACTATAACATCAGGCACAGTCAACATTCAGAGAAACATAGAGGACAGTGAAGTGTACTGTACCTCTCAAAACTGTATTCACTCTCAGATCTGAAGAAGTACACGTGGGACTTGAAGTGCAGTTTGAAGACGTAGTCTTTATGGATGTTTTCCGACTCCGAGGGTATAGTGACGGAGTAGCCCAGGAGGGGCAGGCTGGCCAGAGGGTAGTCATCCTGCAGAAAGATCAGAGAGCCGGCCGTCACCAGCAGCAACCACAGGCTAATAATACCACTGCAGGATATACTTAGAGTGAAAATGCGCACAAATCCCATGCATAGCAAGCCATCCCGAAATTCCACAGGAGGCTGCGAGTGTCTTGGTTCAGCAGTAAGTAATGTTAGCGTAAACACTGTGTGGCTGTCTGTGGTGTCTGCTCCCAGTCAAGCTGAGCTCACCTGATGAGTTTTGTAGAAGAACAGACTGAAGTTTGTGAAGACCACCCAAAGCTTCTGCCAGCCATTACTGTTCTTGAACTTCCTTAACAGATTTCCAGACAACTGATTCTACAGGGAAGAGTTGATTTTACCAGTTAGTTACACAGAAATTAAAATGTAGCCTAAATATGTTAGATAGGAAACAGAAACAGAAGCAGAAGCATAATTAATTATTTGGTTAAACTTTGATACATCCTAATTTGCAAATTAGCATTATCTCTGTATTACAACAACAGGCTGTCCTCTCCAACTTACACAGAATCTTTGGTGCCATCTAGTGGAGAAAACCACAGGCACACTTTCAGAGTCCACTGTAATGACTTTGCTAGGTCATGACTTTGCTAGGTCAGGCTAGGTCTGCTTGAGTGTGCCAGTTCAAAGTGGCAATAACATAAATAAAAATAAATTGACCTCACTTGCAACTGCATTAACATAATAGAGATTATATCGCATGCATGCCTACATATCACTTGGTATTGTGTACATTTTGAAGTAGGTCATTAGGGGTTGAGTTACTGAGATCAGCTTTGATCGGCTGTGATAACCACCAATGACCGTAAGAGGCTTGCAGTGGTGCGGTGCAGTGCAGCAAGTCTAATCCTGTCTAGGCCTGACTCTTTTACCTCCAGACTTCTGCAGGTATCACTAAAGGAGAGGCTGTGCAGCCTGTACCAGCAGATTAGAGAGAGAGGCACGGGTCCCTGGTCTCTGCTGGACCCACTCACTGAGGATTCAGAATCACTGACTGGACTAGGGTCCTCTACCACAGAGGACAGACAGAGAGGAGGACAGAGAGAGAGAGAGAGAGAGAGAGAGGGACAGGCAGCAGAGAAGAGACAGAATCGGACAGACCAGAGGAGACAGAAGGCAGAAGACACAGAAAGAGAAACAGAGGAGAGGAAGACAGGAACAGAGAGGTCCAGATGGGAGACACAGAGACAGAAAAAAGGGGAAAGGAAGGAATAAGGGGACGGGTGGCACAGGGACTCAGTAGGTGCAGCACGTGCATGCAGAAGGAAGTGGAGCTCTGGGGGCCGTGGGCCTGTAGGGAGAGCGGAGAGTGGCTCCGGAGAGAAGAGCAGGTGGACAGGGTGACAGAGAAGGCCCCACCTGAGAGGAGGCCAGCATCCCAACAGTCCTGATCACTGGGCTTAACAGTCTCTCTCAGTGCTGTTCAGTAACGCTATATTGTAACCTTTGAATGACCGTGCGAATTGCAGCAGTAATACTGAGCCACAGCTCAGCGGGGAAATATTCAAACGTATCATTACAAAAGAATCTCTATATACTTAGAATACAGAGCAAGAGAATGTGATTGAAAGGAAAAATCAACGTTGATTTTTTCTCTCACTAGGCCCAGGATAATTGAGTGGACAGGACTAGCTAGGATACTGCTCCCACAGGAAAGAAAGTGACCGAGGTTAACACAGATATACACCACACAGAGGCCAGAGGAGAGAGCGAAGAGAGGAGAGGAGAGGAGAGGGTGGAAGTGGGGGCTAAGGCTGGTACCTCCACAGCCATGCTATAGTCCACCATGGACACGCTGGTGGTCCTATGCCAGCACACGTGCACCATGGTGTTACCACGGTGAGGCGCCTGGCGCTCCAGAGACGTTCGTGACGCACTCAGGTCGTCCTCGGACTCCTGCTCCAGGGAGGAGTCCTCAAGGGATTCTGGGAAATTCAGGAGGCTGTTATTGTCAAACAAATAACTAGGAACAGATGGGCGGATATGAACCACAGCACTATGACACAAGACTCAATTCCAAGGAAATCTGATAGGGAACTGGCTGGACAGGTTTGTTGGAACAATTGCTCAATAAGTAAAGAAACATACACACAGAGATTGTATTACTAATCATTAGATAGGCCGGACAGGGAGTAACTGAATGTTATCGGGCATGCACAGACAGTTGGATACAAGACATGGTACATGCTATCAGAGGGCTTTAATGACAAAAAATGGGTGGATACTAATATTGAAAAAAATTTGATGACTTTCAAAAGCATGCTGAACAATGTAAAGGGCATGGAGAACAATGTCGGGAGTGTCCAGAAGGCTCAGATTAGGCCTGAGGCCTTGTCTCCCAACATCAGTAGACTGCCATAGGGCTGGGTCCTTGTTCTTCACTGGGAGCCAAAGGGGACAGTCTGCACAAATACAACTTACTGTGATCGTTTACACTGCTGGCCAACAGCTCAGACGTTGGCCCATTGGACGTCTTCGCCAGGTCGACCGCCGCCTTTATGTCCTCCATCCACTTTTCCATTTCTGACAACGAACTGGGATAGAGGGAGAGCAAGTAGAGAGAGTGGAATTTAAATCATTAGCCATCAGCTGTATAAGTATATATACTCTTTTAATCCCGTGAGGGAAATTTGGTCTCTGCATTTATCACAATTTATCCCAATCCGCGAATTAGTGAAACACACTCAACACAGTGAACACACAGTGAGGTGAAGCACACACTAATCCCGGCGCAGTGAGCTGCCTGCAACAACAGCGGCCCTTGGGGAGCAGTGAGGGGTTAGGTGCCTTGCTCAAGGGCACTTCAGCCGTGCCTACTGGTCGGGGTTCGAACCGGCAACCCTCCGGTTACAAGTCTGAAGCGCTAACTAGTAGGAGCTCTGTAGGCCACAGCTGCCCCAGACAAAACTTAGGACGTTTTGGTCCCTCGTACAGTTATCTATTTAAGCAGCCCAGTATGCTGTAATTTGTTCAGAATGCAGTACAAAACAGGTCTGTAAAATTTAGCAAAATGGGGAAGACAAAGAGACTTGGACTGCCTCCGTAGGATTGCCTAGGGTTTGCCCCTTATGCATATTTCATGCAGTTATTTCTATGAGCATCTGTGCATCATAAATTATGAACGTGCCTCTGGAGCACTACAAAAATGCCATTGTGGACACCATAGCTCTGAGGAGATCTATGCTCCCAGCACAGCCTGCTCTGGGCCGGCCTCGCCACAGCGAAGCAAAGCGGAGCGGAGCGCAACAGAGTGGGCGGCCTTACCTTGCTGCGACCACCACCGACTGGCGCTGGCCCACCAGGGTGAATGAGTGAGGCACACCCCACTCATCCTCACTCTCTCTGATCTGAGAAGACCCAGGGGAAAGAGGAGGTCAGTAAATATCTCGAGAAAAGAACAAATAAATAAACATGACACATGATACAGACAGAGACAAGGAGTAACGGAAAAAAAAACAGGAAGCAAAAAGCATTTATAAAAAAAGTCAGTAATGTGAACTATTTAAGAGAAAGCCTGAAGGAAAGACAGACAGAGAGAAAAAGAGAGATCTGTGAAAAGCACTTAAAGTCAAGAAAAACCAAGTCTACTTACAGTCATGCCATGTAGTGGCAGTTGCCCATGTACTTTAAACTGATTCGTAGCAGTCATTCCTCGACTGGTATATAAAAGAACATCATTAAACTGGAAAAAATAAAAAATAAAAAATAAACCTGTCAGTGCAATGTTTAAATGGGGAGAAAAACATATGACAAGGCTTTCATCAAAAATACATGAGGAGCAAATCAGGCATTACCAGGAAAAACATGCGCTGTTGGAGGCCTTTTCCAGACAACTTGCTGAGACATCCCAACCTGATGAACTCCTAAGAAAAACACAACCTGCCTGAGCATGAAACAATAACAAACAAATCCTGCAGTATTAACCCATAAAACAATAATTAGCCATAAAATGACATAGTGCACATGTTTTTTTGAGAGGATCTAATGCTTTAGTTGAAAGAGCACAAGAGTTCTACATATGCAATCATGATGCATGCAATCCCACGCACACGCACACACACACACACACACACACACACACACACACACACGCGCGCGCGCGCACACACACACGCACACACTCTCTTGTACCTGTACATTCTCTAGCTACTTACTCACCCTTCCTGCGGCTGCCAGATTGTCGGTACCAATCAAGTCCTTCTTGAGCTCCAGCAGCTTCTGGTAGTTTTCTGTCTTGATCATGCTGCTATGCAGCTGGGACGCGATCTCAGCCACATCTGCCAGAGCGGCTGGGAGACAGACAGGCAGACAGACAGGCAGACAGACAGGCAGACAGACAAACACAGAACCACAGGTTTAGCACAGACAACTCAACTTAGTAATGGTCTACATGTTCATAGACTTCACCATGGCCATGTCATGCGGGGTCAATCATAAGTCCGTCTTTCCAATCATGTCCAATCATGTCCCCTTCCATCTGCATACACAGTCCTGCCCCCTTTCCCCCCGAACCCCACCTTCGGGATGTTGTCACTCACCTCTGCAGTCCCTGAAGTCGGCGTGCGTGGGGGGGTAGTGTTTGCACAGGCGCTCCAGGATCTGCTTGTAGTGCAGCAGGCGGTGGAGCGGGCGCAGCAGGAAGACGCTGAGGGGCACGTAGCACACCTTCTGCAGCTCAAAGTCCCGGCACAGCCCCTCCAGCTTGCGCGAGGCCCGGCACGCCTGCTCCAGCTCCCGCAGCATCTCCGCCTGCTTCTGCAGGTGAGCCGTCATTTGCTGCAACCAGAGCGAGACGGAGGGGGGGGGGGGGTCAGACTCAATGGGTGGTGGGGGGGTGGAAATTGTGACTGGTTTTGCAGTCCCTGTACCTTTAAGCCCTGAATGTTCTTCAGCATGACATCACCAATGCGCTGGTAGTCCCCTTTAATGTGAGCATTGGAGCGCCCCTCCCTGATGGAAAACAAATCAAAAACTTCAGTAGGATTACACAAGGGTCATGTTTATCCCAAGTCTGCAGCAACTACTCATGAAGACAACTCATTCATACATGACGATTAACAGGCGTTGCCAAAATGTATGCCTCTTGTTCACTCCCATTTAAATGGATAGTTCCTCAAATAATTTTGTTACTATTTACTCTTTATACCAGCATGATTGCAGATCAAACCTCATTTCCTGTGGAACACAAAATAAGATAGGTAGTGACTGTTTTAACCAATAGCCTATCAGTGATATTGAGAGGTGTCACTGTCATATCAATGGATTATTCATTTTGTAGTGACATATTGGAGGTGATA